>NW_023425460.1:3332500-3355684 GCF_014108245.1 Pipistrellus kuhlii | reverse complement strand
GAGGGAGGTTTGGTCGGCCTTCTGGTTGATGATACATCATTTGACCCACAGGTTGTGAAGCTCACCATTGGGGAGTTTCTCCTCTTGTATCTACTAATAATGGACCCATTGACTTATAATGCGATGAGGATGTCCCCAGAGGAAGGGAACACTGAACATGGACAGACTGAGACTGTGAAGAAGTGCTTAGTGATGCTGGAACTCACCATATCAAATCAGTGTCCTAAAGGTATGCTGGACGGAAAGGCTGTCTTTGTCCTCCAGATTGCCCTGGTTGCTGTAAGGAGGCCGTAACCACTTGGGGATTCCTGGGACTAATCATGGAACCGTGTTGATGTGGTAGCAAAAGGGGTTCTATGGAACGTAAGCTCCCAGGGTGTCTGATCACAGATTTCTAACTGGGCAGGTCACAGTGAGTAGTCACACTGCAGGCATCTAGTGTTTTTAGTTAAAGGGTTAACACACCTTTGAATGGCTTCTTTTCAAGAGAAACCACTGTCAAGAGATATGGAGGGAGTGCAGGGAAAGAATTTCATCTCATCCTGTGAGCCAACATTCGCTACCACCTCTGGTGTGTTGGACCCTGTGCTGGGGACAGCAGATACACCAGCTTTGACTCTGAGTTTCTCCCAGGCTCCTAAGGAGACAGATGACTTACACATTCCATTACCAAAACCATATACTTTTTTCCCAACTTCATTAAAATTCTTAATTCTAAGAAAACTTAACTTGTAGTGACATCTAAAAGCAAGTAATTAGCATTTTCTAGACTGGCAAATTTATGAGTACACTTCATAACTTCCAGAAACAGGCATTTTTCATTGGCAATTAGATTCACATTTCCAAGAAATCTACTTCAAATAAAGTACAAAATATATTCATTCATTCACAGATTCAAATGTATTTGTTCTTACCAACTGTATGAGAGTTTAAAGTTAATTATTACCCAAGCCATTTTATTGACAAATTTTGTAACAGAGATAAATAACATGAACTTATTTTTGTAAATCCAGGCAAAACAAATGTGTATGTTATGTTAATAATTTTGAAAGACATTCACTAATTTAAAGCATCATTTGAATTCTTGGTGATTATTGCTTTCCTTTAGTGTGTTGCTTAATTTCTTAGTGTCCTTGCCAACTTTTAAGAAGGCTGGAGATGAGGGAGGGTATGAGGCTTGTACAATCTCCACCACTTCAGTTTTAAAAGTGTTGGTTTTTGGAGAACCCAGATGGCGGCGTAGGTAAGCACCTAAGCTGCCGTCTCGCACAACAATTTCAAAAACAACAACTAAAATCATAACGGACTTCATCCAAAACCATAGGAAAGCTGGCTGAGTGGGAAATCTATAACTAGAAAGAAGGAAAGAGGCTCACAGAATGGACTAGGAGCGCTAGCGCTGAAGTAGGGAGTCGCTCAAGTGCAGAGAAGTGCAGCCAAATGTCTGGCTGGCAGGAGGGGAGGAATTCCCTGACTGTACTGAACCCCAACCACAGCCTAAACCCAGTGGACCCAGGCTCATAAGGGAGGAGTCTGGACTGTAGAAAAAGGCACCCAGAGACTCAGAGACTGGGAGACTGGGGGAGCCCGGAGCCGCAGCAGTCACAGGCGAGTGAGTGTGAGCAGAGAGGTCCAACCTCAGAGGTTGCTGTGGACTCTCCATAGGGAAGGAGTCAGAAGCTCCAGACTATAGAGACCCAACCCAATTCCAGGTGAGCCCCTGGGGCACCAACACTCTTACATGGGGAATCTGGGATGGTCAGGTGGAAACTCAGGAGAGCCGTGGAAGGCAGAGATCAGGTGGAAACTCAGGTGTGCACACAAGGGCAGGGCTGACGAAATCCAAGACTGTCAGCTCAGCTGAAACTCCACCCCATCCAAGCTGAGCACAGAGGCTTCTGCAACTTTGCAAGTCTGATCCTATAAGACTGTTTCCAATACAGAAGGTATCCCAGAGTAGACACAGCTGATACCCACATCCAATTAGCCTGAAGGTCAATTACTTTCAGAGATACTAACAACAATCAAGTCTTAAGTGCAACAAGGCTGTATTCGCAGTCTACAAAGGGGAGCACCAAGAGTGTCTACCTCTGGTCACTGAGAAGGCTGACCCATTAGGCCATATAGGACACCAAACACATAAAACCATCCTACCAACTCTGGAAAGCAGCAAAAATGCCAAGACAAGGAAATAGATCTCAAATGAAAGAGATGGAGGATATAGAGTTCAAAACCATGGTTTTAAGGTTATGCAAGAATTTCCTGGAAAAGGCTGATAAGTTTCATGAGACCCAACTAAAAATTAAACATAAACTGACTAAATTGGAAAATATTATGCAGAGATCCAACAGCAGAATGGAGGAACACAAGAATCAGGTCAAAGAGTTGGAATACAAAGAGCCAATAGACACTTCTCTGGAGAAGCAAGAAGAAAAGAAAATCCAGAAAGTTGAAGATAGTGTAAGGAGCCTCTAGGAAAACTTCAAATGTACCAACATCAGAATTATGGGGGTGCCAGAAGAAGAGAGAGTGCAAGGTATTGAAAACATATTTGAAGAAATAATATCAGAAAACTTCCCCACCTGGTGAAAGAAATAGACTTACAAGTACAGGAAGCGTACAGAACCCCAAACAAGAGGAATCCAAAGAGAATAACACCAAGACACATCATAATTAAAATGCCAAGGGCTAAAGGCAAAAAGAGGATCTTACAAGCAGCAAGAGAAAAGCAATTGGTTACCTATAAGGGAGTACCCATACGACTTCAGCTGATTTTTCAACAGAAACTATGCAGGCCAGAAGGGAGTGGCAAGAAATATTCAAAGTGATGAATACTGAGAACCTACAACCAAGATTACTGTATTCAGCAAAGTTACCATTCAGAATTAAAGAGCAGATAAAGAGCTTCACAGATAAGAAAAAGGTAAAGGAGTTCATCACCACCAAACCATTGTTATATGAAATGCTGAAAGGTATTATTTCAGAAGAAGAAGAAGAAGAAGAAGAAGAAGAAGAAGAAGAAGAAGAAGAAGAAGAAGAAGAAAGATAAAAATTATAATCAACAAATACATATATATATCAACAAGTGAATCTAAAAATCAAGTGAATTAGAAATCTGAGGAATAGAATTAACTGGTGAATATAATAGGATCAGGTGCAAAGAAAGGGAGTGGATTGATAATTATCAGGGGGAAAGGGGTGTGGGGTGTGCAGAAAGAGACTGGATTAAAATCGTACACCTATGGATGAGGACAATGGGTGGGGGGTAAGGGCAGAGAGTGGGGCGGGAATCAGGTAGAAGGGAGATATGGGGGGGAAAGGAGAAACAATTGTAATAATCTGAGCAATAAAGATTTATTTTTTTAAAATAAAAAAATAAAAGTGTCGGTTTTGGCATCTCACATGGAGGTTGGGCAGTCACCCCTACTGCCCACACGAGTTTGGGGGAGACACCAATTCCTGCACTGTCCCAGGGACCACATCATCTTCAGGGCCTCCAGAAGAATTTAGGTTGCTTAGAAGACCCACTTTCTTTTCTTTTTAAAATATGTTTTTATTGATTTGAGAGAGACAGACAGAGAGAGAGAGAGAGAGAGAGAGAGAGAGAGAGAGAGAGAGAGGGAAACATCAATTGGCTAACTCCTCCACACCCCCTACTAGGGATGGAGCCTGCAACCAGGTATGTGCCATGATCAGGAACTGAACTGAGGTTCTTTCAGTTCATGGGATGCAACCAGCTGAGTTACTGTGGCAGGCAAAAGACCCATTGTCTTCATTTTCCTTTCATTTGCCAGAGGCAGCTTTCACACCACTGATTCCAGGTCCAAAAACAGTCCTATTGGCATTTTCCAGGTGGTGTCCAACTGTCAATCAGGGTTGCCACCTGGGAATTCCCCCACTACATTCACACCTCCACCAACAGGACTATGCGACTTGTACTGCAAAGAGCTGAGGTCGGAGAAAAACGTCAGTGTGTTGCTTGCTGATTTTATTTTTCATTTTCTTTATGATTTCAGAGAGCAAGGGAGAGAAAAATGTCAGTGATAAGAATCATTGATTGGCTGCCTCCTGCATGCCCCCTACTGGGGATCAAGCCCACAACCCGGCCATGTGCCTGACTAGAAATCAATCCTAGGACCCTTTGATCTGAAGGCCTAAGCCCTATCCACTGAGTCAAACCGGCTAGAGCTTGCCTGCTGGTTTTAAAGAAATAAACCAGAGGACTGGCTGTGAAAGACACGGGTTTATTAGACTTATGAGGACACCAGTGTGGCCTGCAGAAGAAGTTTTCCGCACCACAGGCTTTCCCAGTTCACGGTTCTATAGAGTCCAGAAAACAAAGCAAGCAGGTGTGGGCAGGGGTGGGGTGTGCTTCTGTGCAAACTGCGTGAGATCCAAATGCTGGCTGTTTCCCTGCAGTTTGCAGTCTGGGCTCACACACTCACCAGGCTCCCAAGGACCCACAGTCCACTTCCAGATGGCCTTCCTCACATTCCCTCAGGGTGGGAGGCTCACATACCACACACTGGTATATGATATGGGATATTTTTCAAAAGCATAAAGGACTCAGTGGATATACCATGAAGATAAGCTTAAAATAAGAATCTGAAGTAAGAGCTATTTTAAAATATATATATTCTTTTGATTTTTTAGAGAGATAGGTAGAGGAATAGAGAGCTAGAGATATCGATGATGAGAGAAACATCGACCAGCTTCCTCCTGCACAACCCCCCACTGGGGATGTGCCCGAAACCAATGTACATGTCCTTGACTGGAATCAAACCCGGGACCCTTCAGTCCACACACCGATGCTCTATCCACTGTGCCAAATCAGTTTCAGCAAGAGATTTTTAAATATGTTTTGATGACTTAGGGAGAAAGATTAACCATCAGGCTGAGAAACTTAGGGCCTTTGTTGGCCTTTGCTAATGAGATTGACATAATGGAGTAGGAACAGAGGCACTGCTGACTGGAGTTGAGAGAAGATTGTGAAGCAAGGAATTGAAAGTTTGGAGGAAATGTGTTTTGGAAACAGCTTGATAGAGGAGGCACAGGGAAGGTTGCCACCTGGTGTGAATTCAAGATACTAAGAGAAAAAAATTAAACCAAAAACTTTACGTGAACTTTGGATTTTAGAAGCAGGAAAAGCAGCCTAAATCAGTTCCTTCAACACTTCCAGCTTCACACATGGCACTCTCTCCTCCTCAGAACACCTAGTACTGCCCAAATGCACTGGCTGAGCTCTCAAGGCCTCTAACTCCCAGCAGCAGCCAGGACCCATCTGCAGGCATGACTCATAGGCCTCCCATAGGTCATCTGCCCGTCAAGTCTGTTTCTCGTGCTTCTCCTTCATTTGGGTTGTGGAGGCATGATCTATGCTGGAATCAAGCCAGACACTCCCTCTGCCTGGACCTCAGCCATGGACTTCCCCCTTTAAAATCGTACTTTCGCCGAAACCGGTTTGGCTCAATGGATAGAGCGTCGGGTTGGGGACTGAAAGGTCCTGGGTTTGATTCCGGTCAAGGGCATGTACCTTGGTTGTGGGCATATCCCCAGTAGGGGGTGTGCAAGAAGCAGCTGGTCAATGACTCTCTCTCATTGATGTTTCTATTGAATAACTCTCTATCTCTCTCCCTTCCTCTCTGTATAAAATCAATAAAATATATTTTTAAAAAATCGTACTTTCACCTGCTTTATGTTCCTCTGGGCATATTCCTCTTCTCAGAATTTGACCTCAGACAAGGTAGTCTCTGGGCTTCAGCGTTTCAGATAACCAAGACCCTTGTGATTTTAATGCCCCTATTATTTTGGCAACTAGATTGAAATAATTTAATCCTTTTCTTTCTTTTGAAATTTATGTATTGTATTATGAAATTTATTGTATTACATTTATCTATTGTGCTATGAAATTTATTGTATTACATTTATCTATTGTATTATGAAATTTATTATATTAAAAATATTGGGATAACTTTGTTTAATAGGATCATACACTGCATGGCCAGATTATTATGATCTCTGAACGCATAATAATCTGGCCACTCAGTGAATAGCCTATATAATAAAAGGCTAATATGCAAATTGTCCACTGGACCAGGAGTTTGACCAGCAGGCAAGTGGGCCAATCGCTCATGTCCCCTCCCCCCGGCCAGGTTGGCTGGACTCCACCCATGCACAATTTCATGCACTGGGCCTCTGATATACATAGATATATATATATATATATATATATATATATATATATATATATATATATATATTAGAGTGGCCTGATTATTATGCATTCAGAGATCATAATAATCTGGCCACTTGGTGTATAGGTTACAAATGTATATTCTATGATACATGATCTTTACATTGCATTATGTCCCCACAACCTTCATCATATCATCTTCCATTACATACATTTGGCTTTTTTTTCTTTTTTACCCTTTACTACCCTCCACCTTCTTTTGTCTGGTAACCACCATAGTGTTGTCTGTGTCTATGAGTTTCAGTGTTATATCTCACATATGAATTAAATCATATAGTTCTTAGGTTTCTGCAACTGACATTTTTTTCTTTTTTAATGTATTTTTATTGATTTCAGAGGAGTAAGGAGAGGAAGAGGAAGAGATAGAAACATTAATGATGAGAGAGAATCATTGATTGGCTGTCTCTTATACTCCCCACTCTGGGATTGAGCCCTGGGCACCTGCCCTGACTGAGAATTAAACTGTGACCTCCTGATCCATAGATCAACACTTAACCACTGAGCCATGCCAGCTGGGCCTGACTGACATTTTTTGCATAGGATAATATTCTCAAGGTCAATTCATGTTATCACAAATGGAAGTACAATAGTTCATTTTTTCTTATGGTTGAGCAGTATCCATAGTATGTATGTGCCACATCTTTATCCAATCCTCTATCGAAGGACACTAGGGTTGTCTCCATGTCGTGGCCACTATGTATAATGCTGCAGTGAACACAGGGTTATATATATATATCTTTGTGAATAAGTGTTTTTGAGCTTGGGGGTAGATACCCAGAAGAGGGACTATTGGATTCTATGATTATTCTTAATTTTTTGAGAATCATCCATACTGTTTTCCGTAGTGGCTGTACCAGTTTACATTCCCACCAGCAGTGAATGAGAGTTCCTTTTTCCTAATAACACTTGTTATTACCTGTCTTGTTGATAATAGCCATTCTAACAGGTGTGATGTGGTATCACATTGTAGTTTTTATTTACATTACTCCAGTAGCTAGTGAAGTTCAACATGTTTTCATATTCTCTTCACTGTATGTCTTCTTTGGAGAGCTGCTTGTTTATGTCCTCTGCCCATTTTTAATTGGATTGTTTGTTTGCTTGGTATTTTATGCAATCTTTATGTATTTTGGATATTAACCCCTTTTTGGAGCTATTTGCAAATATCATCTCCCATTGAGTTGGTTGTCTTTTTTTGTTGTCAGTTTCCTTTGCTGCACAGAGCTTTTTAGTTTGATACAGTTCATTTCATCTATTTTTTCCTTTTCTTTCCTTTGGGGTAAAATTCAAAAAATGTTCTCTACAACCAAAGTCCCTATGCTTAGGATTTATGTTTTCTTCTGTGTAATTTATTGTTGGAGATCTTGTATTTAGGTCTTTGATCCACTTTGTATTAATTTTTGTACATGGGAACAAACTGTAATCTAGTTTTATTTTGCATCTGGCTTTCCAACTTTTCCAGTGCCATTTATTGAAGAGGCTTTCTTTTTCCTTTGTGAAAATGTTTTGGGCTCCTTTATCAAAAACTATTAGCCCATATTCATGTGGTTTTATTTCTGGGCTCTCAATTCTGTTGCATTGGTCCGTGTGTTTATTTTTCTGCTAAAGTCATGCTGTTTTGATTATTATAGCTCTGTATTGTAATTTGAAGCCAGGTAGTGTGATACCTCTGGCTTCGTTCTTTTTTCTCAGGATTGCTCTGGGTATTATGGGATCTTCATGGTTCGATTCAAATTTGATGTTTTTGGTTCTATTTATTTAAAAAAATGACTTTGGATTTTCATGGGCTCATATTAAATCTATATATTATTTTGGGTAATATGGCTATTTTAGCTATAGTGATTCTTACAATTCATGAATACAAAATATCTTTTCATTTCATTGTGTCTTTTTCAATCCTTTTTAATCATATTTTGTAGTTTTCTATTTATAAGAAAAGACTCTAGGCTTTCCCCCAATGAGCCCAGAACTGTGGTTCAGTTTAGTTGGAAGTGAGGTTGGAAGTGGGGTTCAGAGCAGTCTGGAGCTTTTGTCTCCTTCCCACTAGGGCAATCACGCGGCACAGTCAACCGCCCGTTCTCTGCGCATAATGTGTGCGCCTCCGGGACTTCCTTTCTCCGCTCCCCTGGGTTTCTGCCTAACAGCCCAGGCTCCCTCTGTATGATCCTGGGTCCCCAGGATCTGGCCTAGAACTGGGGTTCAGTGCTGTTGGATCTGGGGTTCAGCACAGTCTGAAGCTTTTATCTCCTTCCAGCTAGGGAATGCCAGCCAGGCACTCAGCCTCCCCCTCCTCTCCGTCTCCATCCTCTCCACGAGAGCAACATTTCTTTGTACCTTAGGCTTTTACAGATCATCTGATTTTCCTTTGGGTTTTCTCTTTCCTTCTCATTGTAAAATTTTCAGTCAGTCGACTTTCCTGTAGTTCTGGGTAATGTCCATTTTGTATTTTAGTTGTATTTTATTGAAATTGTTGTGTGAGGCTGAAGTTAGGTATTACCTATGCCGCCATCTTGGATTCTCTCTCTCTAAATTCATGCTGTTTTGATTATTATAGCTCTGTAGTGTAATTTGAAGCCAAGTAGTGTGATACCTCTGGCTTCGTTCTTTTGTCTCAGGATTGCTCTGGGTATTAGGGGATCTTTGTGGTTCCTTGAAAATTTGATGTTTTTGGTTCTGTTTGTTTAAAAAAATGACTTTTTAAAAAATATAAATATATATAGCCGGGATCGATTTGGCTCAGTGGGGAGAGCGTCGGTCTGCGAACTGAAAGGTCCCAGGTTCGATTCCAGTCAAGGGCATGTACCTCAGTTGTGGGCACATCCCCGGTAGGGGCTGTGCAAGAGGCAATTGATCGATGATTCTGTCTCATCGATGTTTCTGACTCTCTATCCTCTCTCTTCCTCTCTGTGAAAAATCAATAAAATATATTTTTTTAAAATAAATTATATATATATATATATATATATATATATATATATATATATAAATATATATAAATATATATATATATATATATATATATATATTATATTATTTTGGGTAATATGGCCATTTTAGCTATAGTGATTCTTCCAATTAATGAATAAAAAATATCTTTTCATTTCATTGTGTCTTTTCAATCCTTTTTAATCATGTTTTGTAGTTTTCCATATATAGGTCCTTCACATCCTTTGTTCATTTTATTCCAAGGTATTTTATTCTTATGGTTGAATTGCAAAAGAACTTTTTTTCATTTTTTGAGGTTTTATTGTTAGTATATAGGAAAGCAGTGGATATTTTTACATTGATTTTTATATTCTACAACTTTCCGTTTTACACTTTTGAGTATGATATAGGCTGGAGGTTTGCATATGGTCTTTATTATTTTGAGGTACTTTCCTTCTATACCCATTTTATTGAGTATTTTAATCATGCCTGGATGCTGTATCTTATCAAATGGTTTTTCTGCATCTAGTGATAAGAACATATGACTTTTTATCCTTTGTTTTGTTAGTGTGGCGTGTTACCCTGATTGATTGTATATGCTGAGCTACCCTTGTGCCCTTAGAATAAATACCACTTAATCATGATGTGTTATTTTTAAAAATGAATTATTGCATTCAATTCCCTAGTATTTTGTTTAGAACTTTTGTGCCTGCATTTGTCAGAGATATTGGTCTATAGATTTCTTTTTCTATGTTATTCTTGCCAGGTTTTGGTATGAGGGTTAGGTTGGCCTTATAAAATGTGTTAGGAAGTATTGCCTCTCTTTCAATTTTTTGGAAGATTTTCAGAAGAATAGGCATTAAATCTTCAAATATTTGGTAGAATTTACTAGTGAAGCCATTGGTGCTATTTTTATTTTTGAAATGGTTTTTGATGGTTGTTTCAATTTCCTCACTGTTTATCACTCTATTTAGAGTTTCCAATTCTTCATGTTTGTTTTAGGAAAGTTATATAATTCTAGGAAGGTATCCATTTATTCTTGATTATGTGGCAGATGTCTTTTATAGTATTCTAGTGTGATCCTTTGTATATCTGTGTTGTCTGTGGTAACTTCCTGTCTTTCATTTCTGATTTTATTTATTTAAGTCTTTTCTCTTTTTTCCTTTAGTGAGTGTAGCCAAGAATTTGTCAACTTGATTCATCTTTTCAAAAAACTAGCTCTTTGTATTAATTAATTTTTGTAGAGTCCTCTTGTTCTTTATTTTATTCAATTCTGCTCTAATTTTTATTATTTCCTTTCTTCATCCTATTTTGGGTTGATTATTTTGTCTGGAAGATCTCTTCTGTAATGTCAGTGGGGTGTTAAAATCCCTTACTATGACTATATTAATATCAATCTCTCCCTTAAAGTCCTCCAGGAGTTTTTTATTTTTTAAATGTATTGTATTTGGGTGTTGCTATATTGGTTGTATATATGTTTACCAATGTTATAGTCTGTTAATGAACAGGTCCTTTTAGTATAATGTAATGACTTTCTTTGGCTGTTGCTATGATCTTTGTTTTGGAGTCTATTTTGTCAGATATAAGTATTGCTATCCCACTATTTTTTATTTCCAGGTGCTTGGAAAATCCTTTCCATCCTCTTTAATTTCATCTTGCGTGAATCTTTTGTTTTGAGGTGGGTCTCTTGTAGACAGCATATATATGGGTCATGGTTTTGTTTATTTCTTTGTTTGTTATTTATTCAGCTATTCTATGTCTTCTGATTGGAGTACTTAGTCCACTTACATATAATTTAATAATTGACTAGAGGTTTGGTGCACAGATTCATGCACCAGTGAGCTCCCTCTGCCTGGTCTGCATGGATCAGCTAAAACCAGGTCTCAAACATCCCCCGAGGGGTTCCGGAGTGCAAGAGGGCACTCTGCATAGTTGCTGTTGCTTCGTAGCTCCTGCGTTGAGCATCTCCCCACTGGTGTTCAGTGTCTAGTAGGCCCATCGCTTAGGCTTTTATATATATATATACACACACATATACATATATATATACGTGTGTGTATGTATACATATATATGTGTATATATATATATACATATACATATATATGTATACATACACACACACAGACACACACACATACACATATATATACTAGAGGCCCACTACATGAATTTCATGCATTGGAGAGGTGTCCCTAGCCCAGCCTGTACCCGCTCCAATCTGGGACCCTTCAGGGGATGTCTGACTTCCAGTTTAGGCCCCAACCCACACGGATTGAGCCTAAACTTGCAGTTGGACATCCCTCTCAAAATCCGGGACTGCTGGCTCCTAACCACTCACCTGCCTGCCTGCCTAGTTGCCCGTAACTGCTTCTGCTGCCAGCCTGATCGTTCCCTAACTGCTACTCTACCAGCCTGATTGATGTCTCACTGCTTCCCTGCCAGCCCAATCACCCCCAAATACCCTCTTTGCTGGCCCGATTGGCCCCAACTGCCATCCCCTGCCAGCCTGATCCCACCATCAACCCTCCCTTGCCCACCTGGTTACCTCTAACTGCCCTCCCCTGCTTGTCTGCTCACCTCCAATTGCTCTCCCCTGTTGGCTTGGTCACCCCCAACTGCCAGCCTGATTGTCCCAATTGTTCTCCACTGCTGACCCAATCACACACAACTGCTCTCCCCTGCTGCCCTGTTCATCCCCAAGTGCCCTCCCTGTTGACCTAGTTGTCCCTAACTACCCTCCCCGTCTAGTCATCTTGTGGCCAGCACTTTGTGATGTCCATCTTGAGGTGGCCATCTTGTGCTGATGTGAGGGTGTCTTGTGAGGGTGTGAAGGCTACCTTGGCTTTTTTTTTTTTTTTTTTTTAGTATAGATAGGTACTTATTTATTGTATTCATTGCCATTTTTAGTCTTTAGAACTATGTTTTGTCCCTTCTCTCTCTTCTTCTTACAACAGCCTCTTTAGCATTTCTTGCAATGCTGGTTGGGTGGTAATAAAGTCCTTTAGGTTTTTGTGTGTGTGTCTGGGAAGCTTTTCATTTCACCTTCAATTGTGAATGATAGCTTTGCTGAATAGAGAAGTCTTGGATTCAGATCCTTGTTATTCATGACTTTGAGTACTTCGTGCCATTCACTTCTGGCTTACAGTGATCCTGTTGAGAAATCAGCTGACAGCTTTAGGGAGCTCACTTGTAGGTAATGGACTGTCATTCTTTTGCTGGCCTTAAGAGTCTCCTAAAGTTTTCCACTTGAATTATGATGTATCTTGATGTTGGTCTCTTTGTCTTCATCTTTATTGGGACTTTCGGAACTAATATGATATTATCCTTCTCCAGGTTAAGAATTTTCCTTTCATTCTTTCTTCAAACAAGTTATTTATTTCTTGCTCACTCTCCTCTTTCTCTGGTACCCCAGTTTGTGGGTATTGTTATGTTTCATGTTGTCCCAAAGTTCCCTCACACTATTCTTATGGTCTTTTTTAATTCTTTTTTGTTTTTGTTGCTCTAATTGGGTGTTTTTCCTAAATTGGGTGTTTATCTGTTTGTTTGTTTTTTTAAATAAATCTTTATTGCTCTGATTATTATAGGTGTTCCTCTCCCCTCCTCCCCAATAGCTCCCCTCCACCTGATTCCCAACCCCACGCAACGCCCTTAACCCTGCCGCTGTCTTCATCCATAGATGTAAGATTTTTGTCCAATCTCTTCCTGCACCCCTCAAACTCCTTTCCCCCTTTGAATTGTTAGTCCAATCCCTTTTTATGTCCCTGATTCTATTATATTCACCAGTCTATTTTGTTCTTCAGATTTTTTTTATTCTCTTGATTTTTAGATATACTTGTTGGTAGGTATGTATTTGATGCCTTTTTGTTGTTCATAATTTTTTACCTTTACCTTTTTCTTCTTCTTTCTCTTCTTAAAGAATGACCTTCAACATTTCATGTAGTCCTAGTTTGGTGTTGATGAACTCCTTTAACTTTTTCTTGTCTGTGAAGCTCTTTATCTGACCTTCAATTCTGAATGATAGCTTTGCTGGGTGGAGTAATCTTGATTTTAGGTTCTTGTTGTTCATCATTTTGAATATTTCTTGCCACTCCCTCTGGCCTGCATAGTTTCTGTTGAGAAATCAGGTGATAGGGGTATGGATACTGCCTTGTAGTAACTAGTTGTTTTTCTCTTGCTGCTTGTAATATTTTCTCTTTCTTTTTTGCTCTTAGCATATAATTATGATGTGTCTTCGAGTGGTCCTCTTTGGATTCCTCTTGTTTGGGTTCCTGTGCACTTCCTGAACTTGTAGGTCTATTTCTTTCACCAGGTAGGGAAAGTTTTTTGTCATTATTTCTTCCATTAAGCCTTCAATATCCTGCTCTCTCTCTTCTTCTGGCACCCCAAAAATCCAGATGTTGGTACTCTTTAAGCTGTCCCGGAGGCTCCTTACACTATCCTCACACTTTTGGATTCTTCTTTCTTTTTGCCTCTCTGGTTGGGTGATTTTTGCTTTCTTATATTCCAGATCTTTGGTTTGATTCTTGGGGCATGTTGATTTATAATTGAGTTTCTGTATATTCTTTATTTCAGACTTAGTATGTTTATTTTCTGGCTGGTCCTTTTCCTTTTTTTTTTTTTTTTTTTTTTTTTTTGTATTCTCATTAAGGTCCTTGAAGGTCTCACCAAGCTTCTTGCAGGTCTCATCAAATTTCTCAAAGGTTTTTAGAAGATTCTTGAGTAATCTTATAAATGTGATTCTGAACTGTGTGTTGTCCAGTAATTTACTCTCCTCCATCTCTCCCATTCATGTCATGCTTCTGTGTCTTCTCATTTTGGCCACCCCCCTGTATGATGAAGTGGCTTTGTGTGGTCAGTGACCTATAGGGGCCAGTAGCTCAGCTTCCCCAATCACCTGAGGTGGTCACTTTTGCTATATACCTTTGTGGGCTTAGTGCAAAGTCTTGGTGTAATTAAGCCTTGATTACTGTACACTGGGAGGAGTTGATTTCAGGTCAGTTGTCTGTGAGGACCTGCTGTGTCCATAAAGGAAGAACTGCTGTGCTGGAGTCACGCCTTGTTTCAATGGGGCTTTGGTGCTCACTGAGTCTGTCTCCCGAATGTGTCACTTATAGTTGTGAAGGATTGAAACTGAGAACTAGAACTCTGGTTTCTGGGTCTCACTGAGGTGCAGTTCAGCTACCGTCTGAGGCCAGTACAGTTGTGGGAGTTATAGCGTGAACCACAGTCCTGTCCTCCTTGGATCTGTTTGCTTCAGGATGCAATTTTATAAACTTCAACAGAGAGGGCCATTCATATGCAAAAGCCACTGCTTGGAGCTTGTGTGTGTTTGTAGGTTCTGTGGGATTGAGTCTCAGGGTGGATTCTCAGGATGTTACTAGGCTGGGGCGTAGCCAACAGCGATGGCTGCCAGTCAGCTGCCTTTCCAATGGAGTTCCCACCTCCCCGCATCTCCCCACTTCTCGAACCACAGCACAGCAAACAACATCAACTCTGCAAGCAAGCCAGCAAACAACATCAACTCTGCAAGCAAGCCAGCCTCACTTTCCTAACCGATAGCAGATAGGATTTCAGATAGATCGGGAGTTTGTCTCTCTTGGGGTTGAAGAAAGCACTGCCCTCTACCAGCTGGGATCTGCTGCCAGCCCGTATCGCATCCATACCCCCCTACCTCAGGTTTTCAGCGCTTGTGCCCTGGATTCTCCTCTTTCTCTTTCAGTCTAGTTGTAGGGCTTCCTCTCAGCCAGCTTTCCTTTGGTTTTAGGGGAGACAGACGTTTGTTTTATAGGGTTTTTTGAAATTGTTGTGCATGGCAGCCATTTAGGAGTATTTACCTACACCGCCATCTTTGTTCTCCGGGTGTTTCTCTTTTAAATCATTAATTCTATCCTCTGCTTCATCCAACTTATTTTAACATTTTTTTTCACTGTTTTCTTGATGTCAGATATGGTAATCTTCACTTCTGACTGGTTCTTATTCATGAAAGCCACTGTCACCATCACTTGAGATCTGACTCTTCTCACCTGTGTTGGTGTCACTGAGAAAGGCAAAGGTTATCATTGTAACAGGAGTATCTGGATTGGGTCATAAATAAAATCAGACTCTGTTGTAATGTGCAGTTAGATGAAGGAAACACTATAGTCTGTGTTATAGGGAGATGTCAGGGCATTGAGAGTACTTATTAAGCCAGGAGGTAGCATTTAATAGAAGCTAAGTTGCAAACAGAGAAGACATAGGGCTTCTGAAATAAAAGTCACCATAAATAGGAGTTTGGCCACCAGGATAAGACTTGTCAGGGAGGTTCTGTGAAGAGTGGAGAGCAATGGTTCAGGTCAGTTCAGCCTCCATGCTGATCCAGATCTCTGTGAGGCACATGAACATCCTAGCTTGGGGATGTTAATAACAAAAGTTTTATCATTTGGGGCACAAGTGGCTCTATTATGGGATCCTGCTTCAAAATGTTGCAGTATGGGGAACAAGAGCTTTTCCTATGAGCCGGGGGAAACTGGCATTATAGACTCTAGAATACACAAGAGATGCCACAGAAGCACAAAACCCAGGAGCAGTCATCACCCACAATGGAGTGGCCAGAGGAGAGTATTGAAGGCATAGGGCAGTTGGTATGTGGCCTTAGGCAAAGGTCCACTGATGCAAGAGATGAAGCCACAGGGACCAAGAAGGGAGCAGAGAGGACAGCAACAGCAGCAGGGCAGACAGCTGCCCCATGGCCACTGGAAGGCAGAGTTTCCTTTTGGTGGTCTGCAATAGTGTGTCAGCAGCTCAGGGGTCCAAACTGCTCACTAGAGCAACCCTCAGAGGCAATACCAACTAATGAGTGGTGAGATGATGGCAAAGATTTCAGGACATCCATCCTCGGAAGCAAAAGAGTGACTCCTGCCAGGTGGCAGCTCCCCCAGCTACTCTCCTCACAGAATGCTGCAGCTTCGGCAACCCCTCCAGCTACTCCACCCCTGCCCAGAAATGCCAAGGAGCTCCCAGCTCTTTCCCAATACTTGGGTAGTAATGTTGAGGTGAAGGACAAAGTGAAGGTGACACAGCAAGCCTTGGCTCTTGAAATATGCAAATGCATATGCTTTTGGAATAGTTGTAGGTTATTGAGCAGAGCAACTTGCTTCTTCATCTGCCCCTCACTCTGCTTCCTTAGCTTTGTTCTTCTCAGGACCTCAGATTCCTGGAAATCTGTAAAACCCAGACACTGATAATTGCCGCTGAACACCCAGAGCCTAGTGAGGTAAAGATGAGGTTATGCCCTGTGTGCTCCATAAATTCTAAGGTGACATGTGTGTAGTGTTGGGAGCTCAATGGCAAGTTTCCAGAACCCAGGTGGGGGTGAGAGTGAGTCAACAAGGAAAAAAATTATCCAAAAGAGTTCTTAAAAACCAGTGCCTGGTGGCTCAGGTGGCAGGGCAGCATAAATAGTTGTGTTTGCCAGGAAGCATTTGCCTGGAGACCCTGAGCCCTCGAGGAAGCAATGGTGAGTGTCTCTGGGCCTGCCTCTTTTTTCATTTTCTCTGTGTCCAGCGAAACTGCCCCTGTCAGTTTGGGGTGGTCTAATGTACTGGTGTTGAGGAAGATAGGGTCTTTATACCTCTTCTGGTCTGAGCGGTGTGGGTGTGGGTGTGGGTGCGGGCCTGAGAGGGCAGCATAGTGGGGGAAGAAGGACCGTTCTTCTCCCCCTCACTCTGCTTCCTTTGCTCAGTGGGAGATTTGCCTTCTAGGCTGGGGAGGGTGGGTGAGTGAGATATGGCACCCAACCAGTCCCCAGAAGCCATTGTCAGGAAGCTTCAGGTGGGCATGCAATTTCAACTTATCACTGGGCTCATTGAACTTCTGATTTCTTCAGAAAGGAAGGTGGTGGAGGAGAAACAGCCCAGGCCCGGGTCAAAGTTTACCACATCCTGGTACAAACTGCCCGTTGAACATGGATAAACATCTTTCCTTTTAGCTTCAAATCTTTGTCTTAAAAATACACACTTTGGACAAGTTTAGTGATTTCTACTTAATTTTTAGATGCATCATTTTTTCATTATACTTTAGTCTGACATCGAGGCATAAAGTGAACACTATGTGGTTTAAGGGGATGTGGCTCTACCCAATACCTCTATAGGCCTAGCAAAGAGGCCTCCTCCAAGTCCTCGGTCTCAACCCTGTGAGGTGGCCCCTGCCCAGGCCTCTTCCTGCTACAATGAGCTATGGTGCCTTCTGTGCCATCTTGAGCTGTTGGGAAGAATGCCCATTTCTTTTTATTCTTCCCCAGATGTGGGCACAAGGCCCTTTAATTGTGGCAGCTGCACACTGGGAGGCAATGTCCTGGCTCAGGCTGGATGTTTTGTTGCTCCTGGCAGAGTCTCTGCCCCACCAAGGGCCACACTGCTGGCCTGTGAGCTTGCCTGGTGTTTAGAGACTCCCATGATGCCCGAGGATGTGGTAAACTTGGAATGACAAAGAACTGGTGCAAACAGGTTCCTCTGCATCCCAGAACCACCAGCAGGTGGTGAAGAAAGCACTTCTGTGCCAGGAAGGCCCTCCACAGCCTTTCCCTAAGGCTTCTGAGCGATCCCTTCTCCTTTGCTCCATCCCTCAGGCTTGTTCCCAGTCTCTGCAACTCCCATGCATGCTTTCCTGACTCCTAACTGTACAGTTTCTCTCAAGAGGAAAGAAGCCCACCATTGGGAGTGGCCAGGTCCTGCACCCACCGTGACCTCACTTAGCTGCGGAGTCCCTCTCACATGTCACTGGACAGTGTTGAACATCTGTTTTTCCTACACCAAAACCAATCTCTCCCTGATGGAAGGCACCTCCCACGCCCTCCTCTATGAGGCCCCTCTCCCAAGTGGTCTCAGGTGGATGGCCAGCACTCTAGTTCCATGATCTCTCCAGCTATTCTGAGAACTTTTTCTGGGTTCCATCTGGAACTTTCTTCGTGGAGACAACATCTAGTCCAGGAATGGCAGACCACTTGGCAAACATGTAGCGATGTGCCCATCTTGTGTTAGGACACATGTCACTGAGCATTCTGGCTCCTTTCCAGATAAGCACTGAAACCTCCAGGAAATGGGTCTGCCCAGCCACCTTATTGATTCAAACATGGAGAAGGAGGTTCAAAGAGAAGAACTCTCCTGTCCAAAGGCACTTCTTGAATCCTTCGTGCTGTGACAAGTGCCCTCAGTGAGGAGTTCCCTAGTGAAAGTGAAGTCACTAGAAGGGACAAAACAGGGCTCTGAGAAGAGGTAGATGTTGCTGATAACCCATGTCAGAGTTCAGCTGAATAACTCATGCCTTCCCAGGCCAGACTGTATGGCTGCCTTGTCCAAAGTTCCTTTCAGAGTCCTGCTCCTCCTGATCCCACAGAAGTGGGGAGGCGCTAGGAAAGTTCCTCTCTGACTTCTGGGTGGTGGGATAAGCACTAAGCCATGTTCTCTAACCAAGAGCATGTCCTTCTCTCTCTGTCTCCCCTGAAGGCCCTGCTTCTCCTTCTCTCAGCGCTGGTCCTGCTCACACAGCCTCCAAAGTCATGTGGAGAAGAGGTGACGACGGTTTCCCAGAAACGTTTGGTTGATGCCTGCACCCTGGTCATGTGTGGCCCTGTGGAGAATGGCCTGCCTGGTCGTGATGGACGCGATGGAAGAGAGGGCCCCCGGGGCGAGAAGGGGAATCCAGGTAGAGCTGAGACCATGGGCTTGTCCTGGTGGGCATGGGTGGGCATGGAATTGTAATCAACTCAGCAACTCTGGGCATTCTGCCGTGGAAACCCTGGAAATGGAAGCCCACCTCCTGGGGAAGAGGTCCCCTGGACATTCAGGCCACCTGAAACACCTCGTTACCAGTTGGCAAATGACAGGCCATCCTGAGCCCTGAGATGTTTTTGCCCCTTCCCTAGTGGCCAGGATTCCTCCCCTAGGATCTTCTGATTCCTCTGAATGTGCAAATGGTGGGTAAATGACTGGTATTTGGGGTCTAGAACCAAGCACTTACAATTGCTCATTGTGGTGGAATGATTTCTGGGCAGTGTGTTAATATGTAACTAAATTCTACTACTGCATGAGAGGTGGGCAAAGATGAGGCCCTGTGGCCCCACACTCCGTCCTTATAAAAAGGATTTACCTAAATACACTACGGAGAGCAGGAAATGGAGCTCATATTTCTGTTTCCAGCCCTCTGCTTGGGCAATCACTTTGGAAATTCATTTAATCCTATTTATTAGTGACACTTTAACCTCATTTCATTGGTTATGAAATTGTGAGACCTTATGTGGAAGGTGATAAGGACGTGGGCTTCTGTGTCAGGCAAATCTCTGCTTGATTCTTGGCTCCACTCCACAGCAGGGACCCCTGGGACAAGCCGCTCAGTGTGCACATCTCTAAGTGGGAAGAATTTCACACAGTGACAAAAATTGAGCCAAGGCTTTAGTCTTTGTTGAATCTTCAGGATAAAGTTGTATTTTCCTCTGTATTACCAGGTGAATTCTCCTGCTCTTTCTAAAGGTGCTATTATTAAGGGTGTTATGCAAGATACACCCCCATAGGGGAGAGTCCAGGTCTGACTGACAAGATGAGAGAATTCAATAAACCAGCAACAAGGATGAAGGGACAGTTGTGGCCTTGAGCTGAGCCAAGAGAGGGATCAAGTGTGATCTTTATCTTTGTGGAGTTTGCATTTTGATTGAAGGAAGAAGACATTTAAGCTGGAAAGAATAGGTAACTTTGCCAGCTTTGTGGGTGAGGAACAAGGGAGTATTCATGTGTCCCTTTCAGGAATGGGCTGGGGTTTAGACAGCACCTGGAAGTGGACCCAGAAGAAGGGTGGTGTGCAAGGTGCCAGCTCTCTCTTGGGGAATCCCAGCACTCTTTAGCTCCCAGTGGGGCCCTGAATTAGAAAAAGCCTTTCCTTTTGAACTGTTGCGTGGATTATGGCTGAGATCTCCCTCTCTTCTGCAGGTGCCTCGTGCACATTGCAAGTCTGGCCTTGGGTTGGGGCTTCGAGAGAGAACGATGCCCATTCACACTGGGGACCACACTCCACACTGACTCCTTAACCCCAGGCACTTCAGACATGTGACCCTCATGGGTCCAGAATTTCCTGGAGAGTTTGGAGCAGCCTCTGACCCTGATCCAAGTATGTGTGGGTGAAACTTATAACCATGTGCCCTGCAGATTCTGATGCATGTGGTCTCAAGGTTAAGATGAATCTGAATGGCAGACCCTTGAGCAGAGGAGGAGGGTGGAGCCGGGTTCCTGTGGCGAAGACCAGATGTATCATGGAGGGCCAGTGAGACCTGGACTCTGTTTTATTTCTTTTTTTATTTAAAAAAATATATTGTATTGATTTTTTACAGAGAGGAAGAGAGAGGGATAGAAAGTTAGAAACACCGATGAGAGAAAAATCATCGTTCAGCTGCCTCCACAACCAATGTACATGCCCTTGACTGGAATCGTACCTGGGACCTTTCAGTCCGCACTCTATTCACTGAGCCAAATAGGTTTCAGCTGGACTCTGTTTGGGGGGCTGTGTTTATGGGCACAATTTCCTTCGTTCAGCATCTAGATACCTGCCTGGATGGGATCCCGTGAGCGTCCCCCGAAGGGCATGCCCCTCCCTTAGAGGAAAACTACACACTTCACAGCAGCGGACAGGCCCCCTCTCTCCCCTCCTTATGTCTCTGATCTCATCTCCTTATCCTCCTCCCATAGTCACTGGGCTCTGACCACACCGGCTCCTCAGTGGTCCAATTCCACCCCAGTCCCCCTGCCTCCCCAGAGCCCTGTCACTGCTCTTCCCATAGGCACACCCTTCTCCTCCTTCACAGCTTTACCCACAGACCTGGCTCAGTGAGTCTTCTCAGACCACCCGCCTGAGAAGACAGCCCTTGACAGCACTCCATGTTTTATTACCTCTGTGGCTCTTACGCTGACCCAGTAACCACATAGTGTGCATTTATTTTTATTATCTGCTTCTATGCAGTTGAATTTAAGGTCCCTGAGTACGGAATCGGATTGGTTGTCCATCTCCTTCACCACTTCCCTGCACTTAAGATAGAAGCTAGTAGAATGAATAAGAGATGCAAGGAGAGGCGGAATTTGGGTACAGTAAGGAGTGGCCAAACTGCTGGTCCGCAAAGCTCCATTTCATTGGCATGAAGGTACAGGGCTAGACACCCTGGTGATACTGGGATGCAAAATCGGACTGGGTGGATGGGGGCAAAGGGGCGGAATGGGGGACATCAGGAATACTGTAAACAGTTAAAAGAATTGGAAACAAAACAAACAAACAAAATTAGTGCTTTAGGAGGCATGTGTGCTTGGTGATGAGGGTGTGGCTTCCCCCACCTCAGAGCTCTCATGGCCTCCATGGCTGGGTGCCAGGGATGGGCAACCTATAACGCTCCCTTCTAGGGAATGGATTCTTCCCTTGGCCCATCTGCCTGCTGCCATCTCAGCCAGGGTGGAGCCCAAAAGAAGTTCAGATGGGCTCCCCGCAGCTCTGCCCCTGATGAATGTGGAATGTGGGGCCCATCCTCTAACCCTCTGTGTTCCATTTCATTCCTAGGGAGGGCTGTATCTGAAAGCAGGATACAATGCCCAGCACACAGCCTCTTAAAGTCATCATCCCCCCTCCTCCCTCTCCATGCCCCACTGGGCCTGGCCCTCCTGCCCTGGGAGCATGGATTCCATGTTTTAAATCTCACTGCTCCTCTACAAATCTCTAAATCTTCCTCACCTTGAAGCCCCATTTCCTCCATCGGGAAAAGTGCTCTGAGTACAGGAGTGTGTGCTGACCTTGGGGTGCTGGATGGGACAAGGGGCACCTCACACATTGCCTTCCACACTCATTACTGTGCCTCATGGTTCAGTATTCTGCAACCAATCCCTTACAGAACAGGACCTGGTGCTCACACTTGCATCTCACCCGGTGCTAAGCATGACCTTGTTTCTAGTGAACAAAGAAAATAATGAGTAAACGGACAAGGAAGTGAATGAACAGTTGGGTGTTATCTCCCTCTATTTCCTTGCTTTATTACTCATAATAAATCAATGTTACTCATTTATTTGTTAATTGAATTTATGGGATGACATTGGTTAATAAATTATATAGGTTCTATAATAAATCTTCTGTATTTTGTATTATGTGTTCATCACCTCAAGTCAAGTCTCCTTCCATCACCATTTATCACTCATGTACCCTCTCCTGTCTTCCCCCACTCGCCTTTCCTTCAGGTGTTTTTTCTTTTCTTTTCTGTTTGCACATGAAGGTTCATAGCAGCTCAATTCACAACAACCCAATGTGCATCAACTGATGAATGGATAATCAATATGTGTTCTATCCATAAAATGGTGTATTATTCAGTTACACAATGGCATATTATTGAGCCATTCCATGGCATATTATTAAGTTATACAAAGAAGTGAGACATTCTACAAAGTGAATAAACCTCAAGAACAAACTGCACATTAAAAAAAAAAAAAAAAAAATAAATAAAAAAAATAAAAAGCCAGACAAGAAAGGTCACATATTGTATAATTCCATTGATAAGAATTATCTGGAGTAGGTAATGGAGACCAGAAGCAGAGTTGTGACAGCCAGGGTGGGGAGGGGGCATGGGGGATAGGGAGTGGCTGCCCAAAGCCTAGGAGGTTTTCCTTTGGGGTGGTTAAACGTTTTGAACTAAATACAAGTGGCAGTTGCATGACATTGTGAAGGTGCTAAATACCAATGACCTGTATACTTTTAAAGGGTTGGTTTTACATTCAAGAACTTTCTGCCAGGGCTGATTAGCAGACCCTGACTGACAGATGAACAGAATACTCCGACACAGGATTTTGAGCTATGCTACTCTTTTACTTCAATTGTAAAAGCTGTCCTGTACGCTTGCCCTGTTGGCTTTTTGTTGTAACAATAGCTTGTGCTCAAATTAACCTACAGATACAATCAGCAGGGCAAGTATCCTTGAGAAGTATATGCTTCTACAAGGTCAGGTCTTTAAAGGTT